>NW_027077745.1:0-40000 GCF_963924675.1 Phocoena phocoena
GATTGCAGGGGGTAGACTGGAATTGCCCTGAAAGCATAGTAAAAGAGGCACAACGTCGACAATGATGCACTTGGCGAAAAAGGGCGTATGCGTTTTTTCCTGAATATATTCAGGAAAAAACGCATACGCCCTTTTTGGCCAACCAAGCAAGCCTGTAAAGGAAATCTGCACTACAATGAAGTCTCACTGCCCCCCGGGCAAAAGGGCCATCGGAAAAAAGTGTAAAATCCAGAAAGTTAGGACAGGATATGGAGAACAGGGAGCCTTGTTATGCTGATTGGCAGGATGTAAATTGTGAACAGCCACCCTGGAGAAGTGTATGGTGTTTCCTGAAACACGTAATAAATAAAGCAACACAGCCTATGGCAATTGCAATTATGGTCCTATTGCTTAGGGAAATTAAAATCAAAAACGGAGAGCCACCCCAAAGTTTGGGACGGCTGTGTTCCCAAGAAGCTCGTCAACAGTACCAGGTAAATATCCCAGAAAGCAAAAAATGGATAAAGAAGTTGTGGCACGTACGTGCAATGCAATATCACTCAGCAATGAAATCTGTGTCATCAGGCCCGTAGCGGCATACTGAGTGGATGCAGGTACGGTGATTCTACGTGAACTACGTCACACAGAAAAAGAAACATCATAAGATATCACTAATACACGGAATGTAAACTTGACTACACATGAACTGAATAACAAAACAGAACAGGGTCACAAATTTAGAAAACCAACTAGTGCTTGCTTATGGGGAAAGGTGCCTTGGGGTGCTGCATAAAACCAGAGACTGAAATTAGCACAGATAACATTCCATAAGCCAAATATGTAATAGACAAGACCTACTCCTTGCTCAACGAAATGGACTCAACACCACATATTCAACGCCTAGGAATATACCTGACTAGGAAGAATCTTAAAACCCATGGATTTATATGTCTCCGTAAGAGAATCAAGCGTGTGTACAGCGGCATAAACGCAGCAGTGAAAATCCGATAAATCCCATTATCAAAATAAATTTCGAAAACAAAACACAAAGACAGTGAAATAGAGAGCAATTCTTAAATAATTCACTTAGGGCATGTGATGCAACCAGGATTGACCACATCTACACCCAGAGCTGGTTGAGACATAAGGCTGGACACTTCAGGCTGATAGCATTGGTGAGTTTTGGTGAGCAAATGCAGTCCCTTTGAAGTCATACTGCATGGTACGCAATCTATGGGTCCCAACTCTCCAGGTTCAAGGCATTCTTCCTCCAGGTAAAACATGCATGGGAAACCCAGAGTATCGTCCACCGTATGATTGGGAAACGATTTAAAATGCATCTCAGTTTTCGTATCCTGGTCCTCGGGTTCACCATTCCAGATGCTCTACTAACTCTCTCCCCGCTTGGAGAGTCAGTGCCTTTAACCTCCTGTTTGGCACAGCTTGCCATTTCTGTGCAAGATGAACAGGAATAGGGAGAACCAATGAGAGACTAGCTGTAGGTGTCTGCACGGGCAAATGTAACGCTCATTGCCCACCAGGAAGAGGAATTAAACAAAGGCTCAGTGTGCCCTGCTGGAAACCGATTAGGGCCTGAAGCAATCCTGCGGTTTTGTGCCCAGCTCACAAGAAAGCGAGTTGAAGAAAGGAGCTCAGGGGCACTGTACTTCACAAACCTGCAGAGTTATAAATGACAGCTCTCCTCCAAAAATATATTGAAGTAAGCCTGCGAAGGGGACTTGAAAGCGGGGCTGAATTTCAGGAAAACGATTGCAGGGGGTAGACTGGAATTGCCCTGAAAGCATAGGAAAAGAGGCACAACGTCGACAATGATGCACTTGACCAGAAAGTGCGTATGCGTTTTTTCCTGAATATATTCAGGAAAAAACGCATACGCCCTTTTTGGCCAACCAAGCAAGCCTGTAAAGGAAATCTGCACCACAACGAAGTCTCACTGCCCCCCGGGCAAAAGGGCCATCTGAAAAAAGTGTAAAATCCAGAAAGGTAGGACAGGATATGGAGAACAGGGAGGCTTGTTATCCTGATTGGCAGGATGTAAATTGCCAGCAGCCACCCTGGAGAAGTGTATGGTGTTTCCTGAAACACGTAAGAAACAAAGCAACACAGCCTATGGCACTTCCACTTATGGTCCTATAGCTTACGGAAATTAAAATCAAAAACAGACAGCCACCCCAATATTTGGGACGGCTGTGTTCACAAGAAGCTCGTCTACAGTATCAGGTAAATATCCCAGAAAGCAAAAAATGGATAAAGAAGTTGTGGCACGTACGTACAATGCAATATCACTCAGCAAGGAAATCTGTGTCATCAGGCCCGTAGCGGCATAGTGAGTGGATGCAGGTACGGTGATTCACGTGAACTACGTCACACAGAAAAAGAAACATCATAAGATATCACTAATACACGGAATGTAAACTTGACTACACATGAACTGAATTACAAAAAAGAACAGGGTCTCAAATTTAGAAAACCAACTAGTGCTTGCTTATGGGGAAAGGTGCCTTGGGGTGCTGCATAAAACCAGAGACTGAAATTAGCACAGATAACTTTCCATAAGCCAAATATGTAATAGACAAGACCTACTCCTTGCTCAACGAAATGGACCCAACACCACATATTCAACGCCTAGGAATATACCTGACTAGGAAGAATCTTAAAACCCATGGATATATATGTCTCCGTAAGAGAATCAAGCGTGTGTACAGCGGCCGAAACGCAGCAGTGAAAATCCGATAAATCCCATTATCAAAATAAATTTCGAAAACAAAACACAAAGACAGTGAAATAGAGAGCAATTCTTAAAAAATTCACTTAGGGCATGTGATGCAACCGGGATTGACCACATCTACACCCAGAGCTGGTTGAGACATAAGGCTGGACACTTCAGGCTGATAGCATTGGTGAGTTTCGGTGAGCAAATGCAGACCCTTTGAAGTCATACTGCATGGTACCCATTCCATGGGTCCCAACTCTTCAGGTTCAAGGCATTCTTCCTCCAGCTAAAACATGCATGGGAAACCCAGAGTATCGTACACTGTGTGATTGGGAAACGATTTAAAATGCATCTCAGTTTTCGTTTCCTGGTCCTCGGGTTCACTATTACAGATGCTTTACTAACACTCTCCCCGCTTGGAGAGTCAGTGCCTTTAACCTCCTGTTTGGCACAGCTTGCCATTTCTGTGCAAGATGAACAGGAATAGGGAGAACCAATGAGAGACTAGCTGTAGGTGTCTGCACGGGCAAATGTAACGCTCATTTCCCACCAGGAAGAGGAATTAAACAAAGGCTCAGAGTGCCGTGCTGGAAACAGATTAGGGCCTGAAGCAATCCTGCGGTTTTGTGCCCAGCTCACAAGAAAGCGAGTTGAAGAAAGGAGCTCAGGGGCACTGTACTTCACAAACCTGCAGAGTTATAAATGACAGCTATCCTCCAAAAATATATTGAAGTAAGCCTGCGAAGGGGACTTGAAAGCGGGGCTGAATTTCAGGAAAACGATTGCAGGGGGTAGACTGGAATTGCCCTGAAAGCATAGGAAAAGAGGCACAACGTCGACAATGATGCACTTGGCCAAAAAGGGCGTATGCGTTTTTTCCTGAATATATTCAGGAAAAAACGCATACGCCCTTTTTGGCCAACCAAGCAAGCCTGTAAAGGAAATCTGCACTACAATGAAATCTCACTGCCCCCCGGGGCAAAAGGGCCATCTGAAAAAAGTGTAAAATCCAGAAAGGTAGGACAGGATATGGAGAACAGGGAGCCTTGTTATGCTGATTGGCAGGATGTAAATTGCCAGCAGCCACCCTGGAGAAGTGTATGGTGTTTCCTACAACACGTAAGCAACAAAGTAACACAGCCTATGGCACTTCCACTTATGGTCCTATAGCTTACGGAAATTAAAATCAAAAACAGACAGCCACCCCAATATTTGGGACGGCTGTGTTCACAAGAAGCTCGTCTACAGTATCAGGTAAATATCCCAGAAAGCAAAAAATGGATAAAGAAGTTGTGGCACGTACGTGCAATGCAATATCAGTCAGCAATGAAATCTGTGTCATCAGGCCCGTAGCGGCATAGTAAGTGGATGCAGGTACGGTGATTCTACGTGAACTACGTCACACAGAAAAAGAAACATCATAAGATATCACTAATACACGGAATGTAAACTTGACTACACATGAACTGAATTACAAAACAGAACAGGGTCTCAAATTTGGAAAACCAACTAGTGCTTGCTTATGGGGAAACGTGCGTTGGGGTGCTGCATAAAACCAGAGACTGAAATTAGCACAGATAACATTCCATAAGCCAAATATGTAATAGACAAGACCTACTCCTTGCTCAACGAAATGGACTCAACACCACATATTCAACGCCTAGGAATATACCTGACTAGGAAGAATCTTAAAACCCATGGATATATATATCTCGGTAAGAGAAACAAGCGTGTGTACAGCGGCGGAAATTCAGCAGTGAAAATCTGATAAATCAAAATAAATTATCAAAATAAAGTTCGAAAATAAAACACAAAGACAGTGAAATAGAGAGCAATTCTTAAATAATACACTCAGTTCATGTGATGCAACCGGGATTGACCACATCTACACCCAGAGCTGGTTGAGACATAAGGCTGGACACTTCAGGCTGATAGCATTGGTGAGTTTCGGTGAGCAAATGCAGACCCTTTGAAGTCATACTGCATGGTACCCATTCCATGGGTCCCAACTCTCCAGGTTCAAGGGATTCTTCCTCCAGCTAAAACATGCATGGGAAACCCAGAGTATCGTCCACCGTGTGATTGGGAAACGAGTTAAAATGCATCTCAGTTTTCGTATCCTGGTCCTCGGGTTCACCATTCCAGATGCTTTACTAACACTCTCCCTGCTTAGAGAGTCACTGCCTTTAACCTCCTGTTTGGCACAGCTTGCAATTTCTGTGCAAGATGAACAGGAATAGGGAGAACCAATGAGAGACTAGCTGTAGGTGTCTGCACGGGCAAATGTAATGCTCATTGCCCACCAGGAAGAGGAATTAAACAAAGGCTCAGCGTGCCCTGCTGAAAACAGATTAGGGCCTGAAGCAATCCTGCGGTTTTGTGCCCAGCTCACAAGAAAGCGAGTTGAAGAATGGAGCTCAGGGGCACTGTAATTCACAAACCTGCAGAGTTATAAATGACAGCTATCCTCCAAAAATATATTGAAGTAAGCCTGCGAAGGGGACTTGAAAGCGGGGCAGAATTTCAGGAAAATGATTGCAGGGGTAGACTGGAATTGCCCTGAAAGTATAGGAAAAGAGGCAGAACGTCGACAATGATGCACTTGGCCAAAAAGGGCGTATGCGTTTTTTCCTGAATATATTCAGGAAAAAACGCATACGCACTTTTTGGCCAACCAAGCAACCTGTAAAGGAAATCTGCACTACAATGAACTCTCACTGCCCCCCGGGCAAAAGGGCCATCTGAAAAAAGTGTAAAATCCAGAAATGTAGGACAGGACATGGAGAACAGGGAGCCTTGTTATGCTGATTGGCAGGATGTAAATTGCCAGCAGCCACCCTGGAGAAGTGTATGGTGTTTCCTGAAACACGTAAGAAACAAAGCAACACAGCCTATGGCACTTCCACTTATGGTCCTATAGCTTACGGAAATTAAAATCAAAAACAGACAGCCACCCCAATATTTGGGACGGCTGTGTTCACAAGAAGCTCGTCTACAGTATCAGGTAAATATCCCAGAAAGCAAAAAATGGATAAAGAAGTTGTGGCACGTACGTACAATGCAATATCACTCAGCAATGAAATCTGTGTCATCAGGCCCGTAGCGGCATAGTGAGTGGATGCATGTACGGGGATTCTTCGTGAATTATGTCACACAGAAAAAGAAACATCATAAGATATCACTAATACACGGAATGTAAACTTGACTACACATGAACTGAATTACAAAACAGAATAGGGTCTCAAATTTAGAAAACCAACTAGTGCTTGCTTATGGGGAAAGGTGCGTTGGGGTGCTGCATAAAACCAGAGACTGAAATTAGCACAGATAACTTTCCATAAGCCAAATATGTAATAGACAAGACCTACTCCTTGCTCAACGAAATGGACCCAAAACCACATATACAACGCCTAGGAATGTACCTGACTAGGAAGAATCTTAAAACCCATGGATATATATGTCTCCGTAAGAGAATCAAGCGTGTGTACAGCGGCCGAAACGCAGCAGTGAAAATCCGATAAATCCCATTATCAAAATAAATTTCGAAAACAAAACACAAAGACAGTGAAATAGAGAGCAATTCTTAAATAATTCACTCAGGGCATGTGATGCAACCGGGATTGACCACATCTACACCCAGAGCTGGTTGAGACATAAGGCTGGACACTTCAGGCTGATAGCATTGGTGAGTTTCGGTGAGCAAATGCAGACCCTTTGAAGTCATACTGCATGGTACCCATTCCATGGGTCCCAACTCTCCAGGTTCAAGGCATTCTTCCTCCAGCTAAAACATGCATGGGAAACCCAGAGTATCGTCCACCGTGTGATTGGGAAACGATTTAAAATGCATCTCAGTTTTCGTATCCTGGTCCTCGGGTTCACCATTCCAGATGCTTTACTAACACTCTCCCCGCTTGGAGAGTCAGTGCCTTTAACCTCCTGTTTGGCACAGCTTGCCATTTCTGTGCAAGATGAACAGGACTAGGGAGAACCAATGAGAGACTAGATGTAGGTGTCTGCACGGGCAAATGTAACGCTCATTGCCCACCAGGAAGAGGAATTAAACAAAAGCTCAGTGTGCCCTGCTGGAAACAGTTTAGGGCCTGAAGCAATCCTGCGGATTTGTGCCCAGCTCACAAGAAAGCGAGTTGAAGAAAGGAGCTCAGGGGCACTGTACTTCACAAACCTGCAGAGTTATAAATGACAGCTATCTTCCAAAAGTATACTGAAGTAAGCCTGCGTAGGGGACTTGAAAGCGGGGCAGAATTTCAGGAAAACGATTGCAGGGGGTAGACTGGAATTGCCCTGAAAGCATAGGAAAAGAGGCACAACGTCGACAATGATGCACTTGGCAAAAAAGGGCATATGCGTTTTTTCCTGAATATATTCAGGAAAAAACGCATACGCATTTTTGGCCAACCAAGCAAGCCTGTAAAGGAAATCTGCACTACAATGAAATCTCACTGCCCCCTCGGGCAAAAGGGCCATCTGAAAAAAGTGTAAAATCCAGAAATGTAGGACAGGATATGGAGAACAGGGAGCCTTGTTATGCTGATTGGCAGGATGTATATTGACAGCAGTCAACCTGGAGAAGTGTATGGTGTTTCCTGAAACACGTAAGAAACAAAGCAACACAGCCTATGGCACTTCCACTTATGGTCCTATAGCTTACGGAAATTAAAATCAAAAACAGACAGCCACCCCAATATTTGGGACGGCTGTGTTCACAAGAAGCTCGTCTACAGTATCAGGTAAATATCCCAGAAAGCAAAAAATGGATAAAGAAGTTGTGGCACGTACGTACAATGCAATATCACTCAGCAATGAAATCTGTGTCATCAGGCCCGTAGCGGCATAGTGAGTGGATGCAGGTACGGTGATTCTACGTGAACTACGTCACACAGAAAAAGAAACATCATAAGATATCACTAATACACGGAATGTAAACTTGACTACACATGAACTGAATTACAAAAAAGAACAGGGTCTCAAATTTAGAAAACCAACTAGTGCTTGCTTATGGGGAAAGGTGCCTTGGGGTGCTGCATAAAACCAGAGACTGAAATTAACACAGATAACTTTCCATAAGCCAAATATGTAATAGACAAGACCTACTCCTTGCTCAACGAAATGGACCCAACACCACATATTCAACGCCTAGGAATATACCTGACTAGGAAGAATCTTAAAACCCATGGATATATATGTCTCCGTAAGAGAATCAAGCGTGTGTACAGCGGCCGAAACGCAGCAGTGAAAATTCGATAAATCCCATTATCAAAATAAATTTCGAAAACAAAACACAAAGACAGTGAAATAGAGAGCAATTCTTAAATAATTCACTCAGGGCATGTGATGCAACCGGGATTGACCACATCTACACCCAGAGCTGGTTGAGACATAAGGCTGGACACTTCAGGCTGATAGCATTGGTGAGTTTCGGTGAGCAAATGCAGACCCTTTGAAGTCATACTGCATGGTACCCATTCCATGGGTCCCAACTCTCAAGGTTCAAGGGATTCTTCCTCCAGCTAAAACATGCATGGGAAACCCAGAGTATCGTCCACCGTGTGATTGGGAAATGATTTAAAATGCATCTCAGTTTTCGTTTCCTGGTCCTCGGGTTCACCATTCCAGATGCTTTACTAACACTCTCCCCGCTTGGAGAGTCAGTGCCTTTAACCTCCTGTTTGGCACAGCTTGCAATTTCTGTGCAAAATGAAGAGGAATAGGGAGAACCAATGAGAGACTAGCTGTAGGTGTCTGCACGGGCAAATGTAACGCTCATTGCCCACCAGGAAGAGGAATTAAACAAAGGCTCAGTGTGCCCTGCTGGAAACAGATTAGGGCCTGAAGCAATCCTGCGGTTTTGTGCCCAGCTCACAAGAAAGCGAGTTGAAGAAAGGAGCTCAGGGGCACTGTACTTCACAAACCTGCAGAGTTATAAATGACAGCTATCCTCCAAAAATATATTGAAGTAAGCCTGCGAAGGGGACTTGAAAGCGGGGCTGAATTTCAGGAAAACGATTGCAGGGGGTAGACTGGAATTGCCCTGAAAGCATAGGAAAAGAGGCACAACGTCGACAATGATGCACTTGGCCAAATAAGTCTTATGCGTTTTTTCCTGAATATATTCAGGAAAAAACGCATACGCCCTTTTTGGCCAACCAAGCAAGCCTGTAAAGGAAATCTGCACTACAATGAAATCTCACTGCCCCCCCGGGCAAAAGGGCCATCTGAAAAATGTGTAAAATCCAGAAAGGTAGGACAGGATATGGAGAACAGGGAGCCTTGTTATGCTGATTGGCAGGATGTAAATTGCCAGCAGCCACCCTGGAGAAGTGTATGGTGTTTCCTGAAACACATAAGAAACAAAGCAACACAGCCTATGGCACTTCCACTTATGGTCCTATAGCTTACGGAAATTAAAATCAAAAACAGACAGCCACCCCAATATTTGGGACGGCTGTGTTCACAAGAAGCTCGTCTACAGTATCAGGTAAATATCCCAGAAAGCAAAAAATGGATAAAGAAGTTGTGGCACGTACGTGCAATGCAATATCACTCAGCAATGAAATCTGTGTCATCAGGCCCGTAGCGGCATAGTCAGTGGATGCAGGTACGGTGATTCTACGTGAACTACGTCACACAGAAAAAGAAACATCATAAGATATCACTAATACACGGAATGTAAACTTGACTACACATGAACTGAATTACAAAACAGAACAGGGTCTCAAATTTAGAAAACCAACTAGTGCTTGCTTATGGGGAAAGGTGCGTTGGGGTGCTGCATAAAACCAGAGACTGAAATTAGCACAGATAACATTCCATAAGCCAAATATGTAAT
The DNA here is from genome assembly GCF_963924675.1 of Phocoena phocoena. Classification (NCBI taxonomy): domain Eukaryota; kingdom Metazoa; phylum Chordata; class Mammalia; order Artiodactyla; family Phocoenidae; genus Phocoena; species Phocoena phocoena. The sequence goes on from NW_027077745.1 coordinate 9,564, forward strand.
AGACAAGACCTACTCCTTGCTCAACGAAATGGACTCAACACCACATATTCAACGCCTAGGAATATACCTGACTAGGAAGAATCTTAAAACCCATGGATATATATGTCTCCATAAGAGAATCAAGCGTGTGTACAGCGGCGGAAATGCAGCAGTGAAAATCCGATAAATCCCATTATCAAAATAAATTTCGAAAACAAAACACAAAGACAGTGAAATAGAGAGCAATTCTTAAATAATTCACTCAGGGCATGTGATGCAACCGGGATTGACCACATCTACACCCAGAGCTGGTTGAGACATAAGGCTGGACACTTCAGGCTGATAGCACTGGTGAGTTTCGGTGAGCAATTGCAGACCCTTTGAAGTCATACTGCATGGTACCTATTCCATGGGTCCCAACTCTTCAGGTTCAAGGGATTCTTCCTCCAGCTAAAACATGCATGGGAACCCCACATTATGGTCCACCGTGTGATTGGGAAACGATTTAAAATGCATCTCAGTTTTCGTATCCTGGTCCTCGGGTTCACCATTCCAGATGCTTTACTAACACTCTCCCCGCTTGGAGAGTCACTGCCTTTAACTTCCTGTTTGGCACAGCTTGCAATTTCTGTGCAAGATGAACAGGAATAGGGAGAACCAATGAGAGACTAGCTGTAGGTGTCTGCACGGGCAAATGTAACGCTCATTGCCCACCAGGAAGAGGAATTAAACAAAGGCTTAGCGTGCCCTGCTGAAAACAGATTAGGGCCTGAAGCAATCCTGCGGTTTTGTGCCCAGCTCACAAGAAAGCGAGTTGAAGAAAGGAGCTCAGGGGCACTGTAATTCACAAACCTGCAGAGTTATAAATGACAGCTATCCTCCAAAAATATATTGAAGTAAGCCTGCGAAGGGGACTTGAAAGCGGGGCAGAATTTCAGGAAAACGATTGCAGGGGGTAGACTGGAATTGCCCTGAAAGCATAGGAAAAGAGGCACAACGTCGACAATGATGCACTTGGCCAAAAAGGGCGTATGCGTTTTTTCCTGAATATATTCAGGAAAAAACGCATACGCCCTTTTTGGCCAAACAAGCAAGCCTGTAAAGGAAATGTGCACTACAATGAAGTCTCACTGCCCCCCGGGCAAGAGGGTCATCTGAAAAAAGTGTAAAATCCAGAAAGGTAGGACAGGATATGGAGAACAGTGAGCCTTGTTATGCTGATTGGCAGGATGTAAATTGCCAACAGCCACCCTGGAGAAGTGTATGGTGTTTCCTGAAACACGTAAGAAATAAAGCAACACAGCCTATGGCAATTGCACTTATGGTCCTATTCCTTAGGGAAATTAAAATCAAAAACAGAGAGCCACCCCAAAATTTGTGACGGCTGTGTTCCCAAGAAGCTCGTCTACAGTACCAGGTAAATATCCCAGAAAGCAAAAAATGGATAAAGAAGTTGTGGCACGTACGTGCAATGCAATATCACTCAGCAATGAAATCTGTGTCATCAGGCCCGTAGCGGCATAGTGAGTGGATGCAGGTACGGTGATTCTACGTGAACTACGTCACACAGAAAAAGAAACATCATAAGATATCACTAATACACGGAATGTAAACTTGACTACACATGAACTGAATTACAAAACAGAACAGGGTCTCAAATTTAGAAAACCAACTAGTGCTTGCTTATGGGGAAAGGTGCCTTGGGGTGCTGCATAAAACCAGAGACAGAAATTAGCACAGATAACATTCCATAAGCCAAATATGTAATAGAAAAGACCTACTCCTTGCTCAACGAAATGGACTCAACACCACATATTCAACGCATAGTAATATACCTGACTAGGAAGAATCTTAAAACCCATGGACATATATGTCTCCGTAAGAGAATCAAGCGTGTGTACAGCGGCCGATACGCATCAGTGAAAATCCGATAAATCCCATTATCAAAATAAATTTCGAAAACAAAACACAAAGACAGTGAAATAGAGAGCAATTCTTAACTAATTCACTCAGGGCATGTGATGCAACCGGGATTGACCACATCTACACCCAGAGCTGGTTGAGGCATAAGGCTGGACACTTCAGGCTGATAGCATTGGTGAGTTTCGGTGAGCAAATGCAGACCCTTTGAAGTCATACTGCATGGTACCCATTCCATGGGTCCCAACTCTCCAGGTTCAAGGCATTCTTCCTCCAGTTTAAACATGCATGGGAAACCCAGAGTATCGTCCACCGTGTGATTGGGAAACGATTTAAAATTCATCTCAGTTTTCGTATCCTGGTCCTCGGGTTCACCATTCCAGATGCTTTACTAACACTCTCCCCGCTTGGAGAGTCAGTGCCTTTAACCTCCTGTTTGGCACAGCTTGCAATTTCTGTGCAAGATGAACAGGAATAGGGAGAACCAATGAGAGACTAGCTGTAGGTGTCTGCACGGGCAAATGTAACGCTCATTGCCGACCAGGAAGAGGAATTAAACAAAGGCTCAGCGTGCCCTGCTGAAAACAGATTAGGGCCTGAAGCAATCCTGCGGTTTTGTGCCCAGCTCACAAGAAAGCGAGTTGAAGAAAGGAGCTCAGGGGCACTGTAATTCACAAACATGCAGAGTTATAAATGACAGCTATCTTCCAAAAGTATATTGAAGTAAGCCTGCGTAGGGGACTTGAAAGCGGGGCAGAATTTCAGGAAAACGATTGCAGGGGGTAGACTGGAATTGCCCTGAAAGCATAGGAAAAGAGGCAGAATGTCGACAATGATGCACTTGGCCAAAAAGTGCGTATGCGTTTTTTCCTGAATATATTCAGGAAAACAGGCATACGCCCTTTTTGGCCAACCAAGCAAGCCTGTAAAGGAAATCTGCACTACAATGAAGTCTCACTGCCCCCCGGGGCAAAAGGGCCATCTGAAAAAAGTGTAAAATCCAGAAAGGTAGGACAGGATATGGAGAACAGGGAGCCTTGTTATGCTGATTGGCAGGATGTAAATTGCCAACAGCCACCCTGGAGAAGTGTATGGTGTTTCCTGAAACACGTAAGAAACAAAGCAACACAGCCTATGGCACTTCCACTTATGGTCCTATAGCTTACGGAAATTAAAATCAAAAACAGACAGCCACCCCAATATTTGGGACGGCTGTGTTCACAAGAAGCTCGTCTATAGTATCAGGTAAATATCCCAGAAAGCAAAAAATGGATAAAGAAGTTGTGGCACGTACGTACAATGCAATATCACTCAGCAATGAAATCTGTGTCATCAGGCCCGTAGCGGCATAGTGAGTGGATGCAGGTACGGTGATTCTACCTGAACTACGTCACACAGAAAAAGAAACATCATAAGATATCACTAATACACGGAATGTAAACTTGACTACACATGAACTGAATTACAAAACAGAACAGGGTCTCAACTTTAGAAAACCAACTAGTGTTTGCTTATGGGGAAAGGTGCCTTGGGGTGCTGCATAAAACCAGAGACTGAAATTAGCACAGATAACATTCCATAAGCCAAATATATAATAGACAAGACCTACTCCTTGCTCAACGAAATGGACTCAACACCACATATTCAACGCCTAGGAATATACATGACTAGGAAGAATCTTAAAACCCATGGATATATATGTCTCCGTAAGAGAATCAAGCGTGTCTAGAGCGGCCGAAACGCAGCAGTGAAAATCCGATAAATCCCATTATCAAAATAAATTTCGAAAACAAAACACAAAGACAGTGAAATAGAGAGCAATTCTTAACTAATTCACTCAGGGCATGTGATGCAACCGGGATTGACCACATCTACACCCAGAGCTGGTTGAGGCATAAGGCTGGACACTTCAGGCTGATAGCATTGGTGAGTTTCGGTGAGCAAATGCAGACCCTTTGAAGTCATACTGCATGGTACCCATTCCATGGGTCCCAACTCTCCAGGTTCAAGGCATTCTTCCTCCAGTTTAAACATGCATGGGAAACCCAGAGTATCGTCCACCGTGTGATTGGGAAACGATTTAAAATTCATCTCAGTTTTCGTATCCTGGTCCTCGGGTTCACCATTCCAGATGCTTTACTAACACTCTCCCCGCTTGGAGAGTCAGTGCCTTTAACCTCCTGTTTGGCACAGCTTGCAATTTCTGTGCAAGATGAACAGGAATAGGGAGAACCAATGAGAGACTAGCTGTAGGTGTCTGCACGGGCAAATGTAACGCTCATTGCCGACCAGGAAGAGGAATTAAACAAAGGCTCAGCGTGCCCTGCTGAAAACAGATTAGGGCCTGAAGCAATCCTGCGGTTTTGTGCCCAGCTCACAAGAAAGCGAGTTGAAGAAAGGAGCTCAGGGGCACTGTAATTCACAAACCTGCAGAGTTATAAATGACAGCTATCCTCCAAAAATATATTGAAGTAAGCCTGCGAAGGGGACTTGAAAGCGGGGCAGAATTTCAGGAAAACGATTGCAGGGGTTAGACTGGAATTGCCCTGAAAGCATAGGAAAAGAGGCAGAACGTCGACAATGATGCACTTGGCCAAAAAGGGCGTATGCGTTTTTTCCTGAATATATTCAGGAAAAAACGCATACGCACTTTTTGGCCAACCAAGCAAGCCTGTAAAGGAAATCTGTACTACAATGAAGTCTCACTGCCCCCGGGCAAAAGGGCCATCTGAAAAAAAGTGTAAAATCCAGAAAGGTAGGACAGGATATGGAGAACAGGGAGCCTTGTTATGCTGATTGGCAGGATGTAAATTGCCAGCAGCCACCCTGGAGAAGTGTATGGTGTTTCCTGAAACACGTAAGAAACAAAGCAACACAGCCTATGGCACTTCCACATATGGTCATATAGCTTACGGAAATTAAAATCAAAAACAGACAGCCACCCCAATATTTGGGACGGCTGTGTTCACAAGAAGCTCGTCTACAGTATCAGGTAAATATCCCAGAAAGCAAACAATGGATAAAGAAATTGTGGCACGTACGTACAATGCAATATCACTCAGCAATGAAATCTGTGTCATCAGGCCCGTAGCGGCATAGTGAGTGGATGCAGGTACGGTGTTTCTACGTGAACTACGTCACACAGAAAAAGAAACATCATAAGATATCACTAATACACGGAATGTAAACTTGACTACACATGAACTGAATTACAAAACAGAACAGGGTCTCAAATTTAGAAAACCAACTAGTGCTTGCTTATGGGGAAAGGTGCCTTGGGGTGCTGCATAAAACCAGAGACTGAAATTAGCACAGATAACTTTCCATAAGCTAAATATGTAATAGACAAGACCTACTCCTTGTTCAACGAAATGGACCCAACACCACATATTCAACGCCTAGGAATATACCTGACTAGGAAGAATCTTAAAACCCATGGATATATATGTCTCCGTAAGAGAATCAAGCGTGTGTAGAGCGGCAGAAACGCAGCAGTGAAAATCCGATAAATCCCATTATCAAAATAAATTTCGAAAACAAAACATAAAGACAGTGAAATAGAGAGCAATTCTTAAATAATTCACTCAGGGCATGTGATGCAACCGGGATTGACCACATCTACACCCAGAGCTGGTTGAGACATAAGGCTGGACACTTCAGGCTGATAGCATTGGTGAGTTTCGGTGAGCAAATGCAGACCCTTTGAAGTCATACTGCATGGTACCCATTCCATGGGTCCCAACTCTCCAGGTTCAAGGCATTCTTCCTCCACCTAAAACATGCCTGGGAAACCCAGAGTATCATCCACCGTGTGATTGGGAAACGATTTAAAATACATCTCAGTTTTCGTATCCTGGTCCTCGGGTTCACCATTCCAGATGCTTTACTAACACTCTCCCCGCTTGGAGAGTCAGTGCCTTTAACCTCCTGTTTGGCACAGCTTGCAATTTCTGTGCAAGATGAACAGGAATAGGGAGAACCAATGAGAGACTAGCTGTAGGTGTCTGCACGGGCAAATGTAACGCTCATTGCCGACCAGGAAGAGGAATTAAACAAAGGCTCAGCGTGCCCTGCTGAAAACAGATTAGGGCCTGAAGCAATCCTGCGGTTTTGTGCCCAGCTCACAAGAAAGCGAGTTGAAGAAAGGAGCTCAGGGGCACTGTAATTCACAAACCTGCAGAGTTATAAATGACAGCTATCCTCCAAAAATATATTGAAGTAAGCCTGCGAAGGGGACTTGAAAGCGGGGCAGAATTTCAGGAAAACGATTGCAGGGGTTAGACTGGAATTGCCCTGAAAGCATAGGAAAAGAGGCAGAACGTCGACAATGATGCACTTGGCCAAAAAGGGCGTATGCGTTTTTTCCTGAATATATTCAGGAAAAAACGCATACGCCCTTTTTGGCCAACCAAGCAAGCCTGTAAAGGAAATCTGTACTACAATGAAGTCTCACTGCCCCCGGGCAAAAGGGCCATCTGAAAAAAAGTGTAAAATCCAGAAAGGTAGGACAGGATATGGAGAACAGGGAGCCTTGTTATGCTGATTGGCAGGATGTAAATTGCCAGCAGCCACCCTGGAGAAGTGTATGGTGTTTCCTGAATCACGTAAGAAACAAAGCAACACAGCCTATGGCACTTCCACATATGGTCATATAGCTTACGGAAATTAAAATCAAAAACAGACAGCCACCCCAATATTTGGGACGGCTGTGTTCACAAGAAGCTCGTCTACAGTATCAGGTAAATATCCCAGAAAGCAAACAATGGATAAAGAAATTGTGGCACGTACGTACAATGCAATATCACTCAGCAATGAAATCTGTGTCATCAGGCCCGTAGCGGCATAGTGAGTGGATGCAGGTACGGTGTTTCTACGTGAACTACGTCACACAGAAAAAGAAACATCATAAGATATCACTAATACACGGAATGTAAACTTGACTACACATGAACTGAATTACAAAACAGAACAGGGTCTCAAATTTAGAAAACCAACTAGTGCTTGCTTATGGGGAAAGGTGCCTTGGGGTGCTGCATAAAACCAGAGACTGAAATTAGCACAGATAACTTTCCATAAGCTAAATATGTAATAGACAAGACCTACTCCTTGTTCAACGAAATGGACCCAACACCACATATTCAACGCCTAGGAATATACCTGACTAGGAAGAATCTTAAAACCCATGGATATATATGTCTCCGTAAGAGAATCAAGCGTGTGTAGAGCGGCAGAAACGCAGCAGTGAAAATCCGATAAATCCCATTATCAAAATAAATTTCGAAAACAAAACATAAAGACAGTGAAATAGAGAGCAATTCTTAAATAATTCACTCAGGGCATGTGATGCAACCGGGATTGACCACATCTACACCCAGAGCTGGTTGAGACATAAGGCTGGACACTTCAGGCTGATAGCATTGGTGAGTTTCGGTGAGCAAATGCAGACCATTTGAAGTCATACTGCATGGTACCCATTCCATGGGTCCCAACTCTCCAGGTTCAAGGCATTCTTCCTCCACCTAAAACATGCCTGGGAAACCCAGAGTATCGTCCACCGTGTGATTGGGAAACGATTTAAAATACATCTCAGTTTTCGTATCCTGGTCCTCGGGTTCACCATTCCAGATGCTTTACTAACACTCTCCCCGCTTGGAGAGTCAGTGCCTTTAACCTCCTCTTTGGCACAGCTTGCAATTTCTGTGCAAAATGAACAGGAATAGGGAGAACCAATGAGAGACTAGCCATAGGTGTCTGCACGGGCAAATGTAATGCTCATTGCCCACCAGGAAGAGGAATTAAACAAAGGCTCAGCGTGCCCTCCTGAAAACAGATTAGGGCCTGAAGCAATCCTGCTGTTTTGTGCCCAGCTCACAAGAAAGCGAGTTGAAGAAAGGAGCTCAGGTGCACTGTAATTCACAAACCTGCAGAGTTATAAATGACCGCTATCCTCCAAAAATATATTGAAGTAAGCCTGCGAAGGGGACTTGAAAGCGGGGCAGAATTTCAGGAAAACGATTGCAGGGGTAGACTGGAATTGCCCTGAAAGCATAGGAAAAGAGGCAGAACGTCGACAATGATGCACTTGGCCAAAAAGGGCGTATGCGTTTTTTCCTGAATATATTCAGGAAAAAATGCATACGCCATTTTTGGCCAACCAAGCAAGCCTGTAAAGGAAATCTGCACCACAACGAAGTCTCACTGCCCCCCGGGCAAAAGGGCCATCTGAAAAAAGTGTAAAATCCAGAAAGGTAGGACAGGATATGGAGAACAGGGAGCCTTGTTATGCTGCTTGGCAGGATGTAAATTGCCAGCAGCCACCCTGGAGAAGTGTATGGTGTTTCCTGAAACACGTAAGAAACAAAGCAACACAGCCTATGGCACTTCCACTTATGGTCCTATAGCTTACGGAAATTAAAATCAAAAACAGACAGCCACCCCAATATTTGGGACGGCTGTGTTCACAAGAAGCTCGTCTACAGTATCAGGTAAATATCCCAGAAAGCAAACAATGGATAAAGAAGTTGTGGCACGTACGTACAATGCAATATCACTCAGCAATGAAATCTGTGTCATCAGGCCCGTAGTGGCATAGTGAGTGTATGCAGGTACGGTGTTTCTACGTGAACTACGTCACACAGAAAAAGAAACATCATAAGATATCACTAATACACGGAATGTAAACTTGACTACACATGAACTGAATTACAAAACAGAACAGGGTCTCAAATTTAGATAACCAACTAGTGCTTGCTTATGGGGAAAGGTGCCTTGGGGTGCTGCATAAAACCAGAGACTGAAATTAGCACAGATAACTTTCCATAAGAAAAATATGTAATAGACAAGACCTACTCCTTGCTCAACGAAATGGACTCAACACCACATATTCAACGCCTAGGAATATACCTGACTAGGAAGAATCTTAAAACCCATGGATATATATGTCTCTGTAAGAGAATCAAGAGTGTGTACAGCGGCCGATACGCAGCAGTGAAAATCCGATAAATCCCATTATCAAAATAAATTTCGAAAACAAAACACAAAGACAGTGAAATAGAGAGCAATTCTTAAATAATTCACTCAGGGCATGTGATGCAACCGGGATTGACCACATCTACACCCAGAGCTGGTTGAGACATAAGGCTGGACACTTCAGGCTGATAGCATTGGTGAGTTTCGGTGAGCAAATGCAGACCCTTTGAAGTCATACTGCATGGTACCTATTCCATGGGTCCCAACTCTTCAGGTTCAAGGGATTCTTCCTCCAGCTAAAACATGCATGGGAAACCCACAGTATGGTCCACTGTGTGATTGGGAAACGATTTAAAATGCATCTCAGTTTTCGTATCCTGGTCCTCGGGTTCACCATTCCAGATGCTTTACTAACACTCTCCCTGCTTGGAGAGTCAGTGCCTTTAACCTCCTGTTTGGCACAGCTTGCAATTTCTGTGCAAGATGAACAGGAATAGGGAGAACCAATGAGAGACTAGCTGTAGGTGTCTGCACGGGCAAATGTAACGCTCATTGCCGACCAGGAAGAGGAATTAACCAAAGGCTCAGTGTGCCCTGCCGGAAACAGATTAGGGCCTGAAGCAATCCTGCGGTTTTGTGCCCAGCTCACAAGAAAGCGAGTTGAAGAAAGGAGCTCAGGGGCACTGTAATTCACAAACCTGCAGAGTTATAAATGACAGCTATGCTCCCAAAATATATTGAAGTAAGCCTGCGAAGGGGACTTGAAAGCGGGGCAGAATTTCAGGAAAACGATTGCAGGGGGTAGACTGGAATTGCCCTGAAAGCATAGGAAAAGAGGCAGAACGTGGAAAATTATGCACTTGTCCAAAAAGGGCGTATGCGTTTTTTCCTGAATATATTCAGGAAAAAACGCATACGCCCTTTTTGGCCAACCAAGCAAGCCTGTAAAGGAAATCTGCACCACAACGAAGTCTCACTGCCCCCCGGGCAAAAGGGCCATCTGAAAAAAGTGTAAAATCCAGAAAGGTAGTACAGGATATGGAGAACAGTGAGCCTTGTTATGCTGCTTGGCAGGATGTAAATTGCCAGCAGCCACCCTGGAGAAGTGTATGGTGTTTCCTGAAACACGTAAGAAACAAAGCAACACAGCCTATGGCACTTCCACTTATTGTCCTATAGCTTACGGTAATTAAAATCAAAAACAGACAGCCACCCCAATATTTGGGACGGCTGTGTTCACAAGAAGCTCGTCTACAGTATCAGGTAAATATCCCAGAAAGCAAACAATGGATAAAGAAGTTGTGGCACGTACGTACAATGCAATATCACTCAGCAATGAAATCTGTGTCATCAGGCCCGTAGCGGCATAGTGAGTGTATGCAGGTACGGTGTTTCTACGTGAACTACTTCACACAGAAAAAGAAACATCATAAGATATCACTAATACACGGAATGTAAACTTGACTACACATGAACTGAATTACAAAACAGAACAGGGTCTCAACTTTAGAAAACCAACTAGTGCTTGCTTATGGGGAAAGGTGCCTTGGGGTGCTGCATAAAACCAGAGACTGAAATTAGCACAGATAACATTCCATAAGCCAAATATGTAATAGACAAGACCTACTCCTTGCTCAACGAAATGGACTCAACAACACATATTCAACGCCTAGGAATATACCTGACTAGGAAGAATCTTAAAACCCATGGATATATATGTCTCTGTAAGAGAATCAAGCGTGTGTACAACGGCCGATACGCAGCAGTGAAAATCCGATAAATCCCATTAACAAAATAAATTTCGAAAACAAAACACAAAGACAGTGAAATAGATTGCAATTCTTAAATAATTCACTCAGGGCATGTGATGCAACCGGGATTGACCACATCTACACCCAGAGCTGGTTGAGACATAAGGCTGGACACTTCAGGCTGATAGCATTGGTGAGTTTCGGTGAGCAAATGCAGACCCTTTATAGTCATACTGCATGGTACCTATTCCATGGGTCCCAACTCTTCAGGTTCAAGGGATTCTTCCTCCAGCTAAAACATGCATGGGAAACCCACAGTATGGTCCACTGTGTGATTGGGAAACGATTTAAAATGCATCTCAGTTTTCGTATCCTGGTCCTCGGGTTCACCATTCCAGATGCTTTACTAACACTCTCCCTGCTTGGAGAGTCAGTGCCTTTAACCTCCTGTTTGGCACAGCTTGCAATTTCTGTGCAAGATGAACAGGAATAGGGAGAACCAATGAGAGAGTAGCTGTAGGTGTCTGCACGGGCAAATGTAACGCTCATTGCCGACCAGGAAGAGGAATTAACCAAAGGCTCAGTGTGCCCTGCCGGAAAGAGATTAGGGCCTGAAGCAATCCTGCGGTTTTGTGCCCAGCTCACAAGAAAGCGAGTTGAAGAAAGGAGCTCAGGGGCACTGTAATTCACAAACCTGCAGAGTTATAAATGACAGCTATCCTCCAAAAATATATTGAAGTAAGCCTGCGAAGGGGACTTGAAAGCGGGGCCGAATTTCAGGAAAACGATTGCAGGGGGTAGACTGGAATTGCCCTGAAAGCATAGGAAAAGAGGCACAACGTCGACAATGATGCACTTGGCCAAAAAGGGCGTATGCGTTTTTTCCTGAATATATTCAGGAAAAAATGCATACGCCCTTTTTGGCCAACCAAGCAAGCCTGTAAAGGAAATCTGCACTACAATGAAGTCTCACTGCCCCCCGGGCAAAAGGGCCATCTGAAAAAAGTGTAAAATCCAGAAATGTAGGACAGGATATGGAGAACAGGGAGCCTTGTTATGCTGATTGGCAGGATGTAAATTGCCGGCAGCCACCCTGGAGAAGTGTATGGTGTTTCCTGAAACACGTAAGAAACAAAGCAACACAGCCTATGGCACTTCCACTTATGGTCCTATAGCTTACGGAAATTAAAATCAAAAACAGACAGCCACCCCAATATTTGGGACGGCTGTGTTCACAAGAAGCTCGTCTACAGTATCAGGTAAATATCCCAGAAAGCAAAAAATGGATAAAGAAGTTGTGGCACGTACGTACAATGCAATATCACTCAGCAATGAAATCTGTGTCATCAGGCCCGTAGCGGCATAGTGAGTGGATGCAGGTACGGTGATTCTACGTGAACTACGTCACACAGAAAAAGAAATATCATAAGATATCACTAATACACGGAATGTAAACTTGACTACACATGAACTGAATTACAAAACAGAACAGGGTCTCAAATTTAGAAAACCAACTAGTGCTTGCTTATGGGAAAACGTGCCTTGGGGTGCTGCATAAAACCAGAGACTGAAATTAGCACAGATAACTTTCCATAAGCCAAATATGTAATAGACAAGACCTACTCCTTGCTCAACGAAATGGACCCAACACCACATATTAAATGCCTAGGAATATACCTGACTAGGAAGAATCTTAAAACCCATGGATATAGATGTCTCCGTAAGAGAATCAAGCGTGTGTACAGCGGCCGAAACGCAGCAGTGAAAATCCGATAAATCCCATTATCAAAATAAATTTCGAAAACAAAACACAAAGACAGTGAAATAGAGAGCAATTCTTAAATAATTCACTCAGGGCATGTGATGTAACCGGGATTGACCACATCTACACCCAGAGCTGGTTGAGACATAAGGCTGGACACTTCAGGCTGATAGCATTGGTGAGTTTCGGTGAGCAAATGCAGACCCTTTGAAGTCATACTGCATGGTACCCATTCCATGGGTCCCAACTCTCCAGGTTCAATGGATTCGTCCTCCAGCTAATACATGCCTGGGAAACCCAGAGTATCGTCCACCGTGTGATTGGGAAACGATTTAAAATGCATCTCAGTTTTCGTATCCTGGTCCTCGGGTTCAACATTCCAGATGGTTTACTAACACTCTCCCCGCTTGGAGAGTCAGTGCCTTTAACCTCCTGTTTGGCACAGCTTGCAATTTTTGTGCAAGATGAACAGGAATAGGGAGAACCAATGAGCGACTAGCTGTAGGTGTCTGCACGGGCAAATGTAACGCTCATTTCCCACCAGGAAGAGGAAATAACCAAAGGCTCAGCATGCCCTGTCGGAAACAGATTAGGGCCTGAAGCAATCCTGCGGTTTTGTGCCCAGTTCACAAGAAAGCGAGTTGAAGAAAGGAGCTCAGGGGCACTGTAATTCACAAACCTGCAGAGTTATAAATGACAGCTATCCTCCAAAAATATATTGAAGTAAGCCTGCGAAGGGGACTTGAAAGCGGGGCAGAATTTCAGGAAAACGATTGCAGGGGGTAGACAGGAATTGACCTGAAAGCATAGGAAAAGAGGCAGAACGTCGACAATGATGCACTTGGCCAAAAAGTGCGTATGCGTTTTTTCCTGAATGTATTCAGGAAAAAACGCATATGCCCTTTTTGGCCAACCAAGCAAGCCTGTAAAGGAAATCTGCACTACAATGAAGTCTCACTGCCCCCCGGGCAAAAGGGCCATCTGAAAAAAAGTGTAAAATCCAGAAAGGTAGGACAGGATATGGAGAACAGGGAGCCATGTTATGCTGATTGGCAGGACGTAAATTGCCAGCAGCCAACCTGGAGAAGTGTATGGTGTTTCCTGAAACACGTAAGAAACAAAGCAACACAGCCTATGGCACTTCCACTTATGGTCCTATAGCTTACGGAAATTAAAATCAAAAACAGACAGCCACCCCAATATTTGGGACGGCTGTGTTCACAAGAAGCTCGTCTACAGTATCAGGTAAATATCCCAGAAAGCAAAAAATGGATAAAGAAGTTGTGGCACGTACGTACAATGCAATATCACTCAGCAATGAAATCTGTGTCATCAGGCCCGTAGCGGCATAGTGAGTGGATTCAGGTACGGTGATTCTACGTGAACTACGTCACACAGAAAAAGAAACATCATAAGATATCACTAATACACGGAATGTAAACTTGACTACACATGAACTGAATTACAAAACAGAACAGGGTCTCAAATTTAGAAAACCAACTAGTGCTTGCTTATGGGGAAAGGTGCCTTGGGGTGCTGCATAAAACCAGAGACTGAAATTAGCACAGATAACTTTCCATAAGCCAAATATGTAATAGACAAGACCTACTCCTTGCTCAACGAAATGGACCCAACACCACATATTCAACGCCTAGGAATATACCTGACTAGGAAGAATCTTAAAACCCATGGATATATATGTCTCCGTAAGAGAATCAAGCGGGTATACAGTGGGCGAAACGCAGCAGTGAAAATTCGATAAATCCCATTATCAAAATAAATTTCGAAAACAAAACACAAAGACAGTGAAATAGAGAGCAATTCTTAAATAATTCACTCAGGGCATGTGATGCAACCGGGATTTACCACATCTACACCCAGAGCTGGTTGAGACATAAGGCTGGACACTTCAGGCTGATAGCATTGGTGAGTTTCGGTGAGCAAATGCAGACCCTTTGAAGTCATACTGCATGGTACCCATTCCATGGGTCCCAACTCTCCAGGTTCAAGGGATTCTTCCTCCAGCTAAAACATGCATGGGAAACCCAGAGTATCGTCCACCGTGTGATTGGGAAACAATTTAAAATGCATCTCAGTTTTCGTATCCTGGTCCTCGGGTTCACCATTCCAGATGCTTTACTAACACTCTCCCCGCTTGGAGAGTCAGTGCGTTTAACCTCCTGTTTGGCACAGCTTGCCATTTCTGTGCCAGATGAACAGGAATAGGGAGAACCAATGAGAGACTAGCTGTAGGTGTCTGCACGGGCAAATGTAACGCTCATTGCCCACCAGGAAGAGGAATTAAACAAAGGCTCAGCGTGCCCTGCTGAAAACAGATTAGGGCCTGAAGCAATCCTGCGGTTTTGTGCCCAGCTCACAAGAAAGCGAGTTGAAGAAAGGAGCTCAGGGGCACTGTAATTCACAAACCTGCAGAGTTATAAATGACAGTTATCCTCCAAAAATATATTGAAGTAAGCCTGCGAAGGGGACTTGAAAGCGGGGCAGAATTTCAGGAAAACGATTGCAAGGGGTAGACTGGAATTGCCCTGAAAGCATAGGAAAAGAGGCAGAACGTCGACAATGATGCACTTGGCCGAAAAGGGCGTATGCGTTTTTTCCTGAATATATTCAGGAAAAAACGCATACGCCCTTTTTGGCCAACCAAGCAAGCCTGTAAAGGAAATCTGCACTACAATGAAGTCTCACTGCCCCCCGGGCAAAAGGGCCATCTGAAAAAAGTGTAAAATCCAGAAATGTAGGACAGGATATGGAGAACAGGGAGCCTTGTTATGCTGATTGGCAGGATGTAAATTGCCAGCAGCCACCCTGGAGAAGTGTATGGTGTTTCCTGAAACACGTAAGAAACAAAGCAACACAGCCTATGGCAATTGCACTTATGGTCCTATTCCTTAGGGAAATTAAAATCAAAAACAGAGAGCCACCCCAAAGTTTGGGACGGCTGTGTTCCCAAGAAGCTCGTCTACAGTACCAGGTAAATATCCCAGAAAGCAAAAAATGGATAAAGAAGTTGTGGCACGTACGTGCAATGCAGTATCACTCAGCAATGAAATCTGTGTCATCAGGCCCGTGGCGGCATAGTGAATGGATGCAGGTACGGTGATTCTACGTGAACTACGTCACACAGAAAAAGAAACATCATAAGATATCACTAATACACGGAATGTAAACTTGACTACACATGAACTGAATTACAAAACAGAACATGGTCTCAAATTTAGAAAACCAACTAGTGCTTGCTTATGGGGAAAGGTGCCATGGGGTGCTGCATAAAACCAGAGACTGAAATTAGCACAGATAACATTCCATAAGCCAAATATGTAATAGACAAGACCTACTCCTTGCTCAACGAAATGGACTCAACACCACATATTCAACGCCTAGGAATATACCTGACTAGGAAGAATCTTAAAACCCATGGATATATATGTCTCCGTAAGAGAATCAAGCGTGTGTACAGCGGCCGAAATGCAGCAGTGAAAATCCGATAAATCCCATTATCAAAATAAATTTCAAAAACAAAACACAAAGACAGTGAAATAGAGAGCAATTCTTAAATAATTCACTCAGCGCATGTGATGCAACCGGGATGGACCACATCTACACCAAGAGCTGGTTGACACATAAGGCTGGACACTTCAGGCTGATAGCATTGGTGAGTTTCGGTGAGCAAATGCAGACCCTTTGAAGTCATACTGCATGGTACCTATTCCATGGGTCCCAACTCTTCAGGTTCAAGGGATTCTTCCTCCAGCTAAAACATGCATGGGAAACCCACAGTATTGTCCACCGTGTGATTGGGAAACGATTTAAAATGCATCTCAGTTTTCGTATCCTGGTCCTCGGGTTCACCATTCCAGATGCTTTACTAACACTCTCCCTGCTTGGAGAGTCAGTGCCTTTAACCTCCTGTTTGGCACAGCTTGCAATTTCTGTGCAAGATGAACAGGAATAGGGAGAACCAATGAGAGACTAGCTGTAGGTGTCTGCACGGGGAAACGTAACGCTCATTTCCCACCAGGAAGAGGAATTAACCAAAGGCTCAGCATGCCCTGCCGGAAACAGATTAGGGCCTGAAGCAATCCTGCGGTTTTGTGCCCAGCTCACAAGAAAGCGAGTTGAAGAAAGGAGCTCAGGGGCACTGTAATTCACAAACATGCAGAGTTATAAATGACAACTATCCTCCAAAAATATATTGAAGTAAGCCTGCGAAGGGGACTTGAAAGCGGGGCAGAATTTCAGGAAAACGATTGCAGGGGGTAGACTGGAATTGCCCTGAAAGCAAAGGAAAAGAGGCAGAACGTCGACAATGATGCACTTGGCCGAAAAGTGCGTATGCATTTTTTCCTGAATATATTCAGGAAAAAACGCATACGCCCTTTTTGGCCAACCAAGCAAGCCTGTAAAGGAAATCTGCACTACAATGAACTCTCACTGCCCCCCGGGCAAAAGGGCCATCGGAAAAAAGTGTAAAATCCAGAAATGTAGGACAGGATATGGAGAACAGGGAGCCTTGTTATGCTGATTGGCAGGATGTAAATTGCCAGCAGCCACCCTGGAGAAGTGTATGGTGTTTCCTGAAACACGTAAGAAACAAAGCAACACAGCCTATGGCAATTGCACTTATGGTCCTATTCCTTAGGGAAATTACAATCAAAAACAGAGAGCCACCCCAAAGTTTGGGACCGCTGTGTTCCCAAGAAGCTCATCTACATTACCAGGTAAATATCCCAGAAAGCAAAAAATGGATAAAGAAGTTGTGGCACGTACGTGCAATGCAGTATCACTCAGCAATGAAATCTGTGTCATCAGGCCCGTAGCAGCATAGTGAATGGATGCAGGTACGGTGATTCTACGTGAACTACGTCACACAGAAAAAGAAATATTATAAGATATCACTAATACACGGAATGTAAACTTGACTACACATGAACTGAATTACAAAACAGAACAGGGTCTCAAATTTAGAAAACCAACTAGTGCTTGCTTATGGGGAAAGGAGCCATGGGGTGCTGCATAAAACCAGAGACTGAAATTAGCACAGATAACATTCCATAAGCCAAATATGTAATAGACAAGACCTACTCCTTGCTCAACGAAATGGACTCAACACCACATATTCAACGCCTAGGAATATACCTGACTAGGAAGAATCTTAAAACCCATGGATATATATGTCTCCGTAAGAGAATCAAGCGTGTGTACAGCGGCCAAAACGCAGCAGTGAAAATCCGATAAATCCCATTATCAAAATAAATTTCAAAAACAAAACACAAAGACAGTGAAATAGAGAGCAATTCTTAAATAATTCACTCAGCGCATGTGATGCAACCGGGATGGACCACATCTACACCCAGAGCTCGTTGACACATAAGGCTGGACACTTCAGGCTGATAGCATTGGTGAGTTTCGGTGAGCAAATGCAGACCCTTTGAAGTCATACTGCATGGTACCTATTCCATGGGTCCCAACTCTTCAGGTTCAAGGGATTCTTCCTCCAGCTAAACCATGCATGGGAAACCCACAGTATTGTCCACCGTGTGATTGGGAAATGATTTAAAATGCATCTCAGTTTTCGTATCCTGGTCCTCGGGTTGACCATTCCAGATGCTTTACTAACACTCTCCCTGCTTGGAGAGTCAGTGCCTTTAACCTCCTGTTTGGCACAGCTTGCAATTTCTGGGCAAGATGAACAGGAATAGGGAGAACCAATGAGAGACTAGCTGTAGGTGTCTGCACGGGCAAACGTAACGCTCATTTCCCACCAGGAAGAGGAATTAACCAAAGGCTCAGCATGCCCTGCCGGAAACAGATTAGGGCCTGAAGCAATCCTGCGGTTTTGTGCCCAGCTCACAAGAAAGCGAGTTGAAGAAAGGAGCTCAGGGGCACTCTAATTCACAAACCTGCAGAGTTATAAATGACAGCTATCTTCCAAAAGTATATTGAAGTAAGCCTGCGTAGGGGACTTGAAAGCGGGGCAGAATTTCAGGAAAACGATTGCAGGGGGTAGACTGGAATTGCCCTGAAAGCATAGGAAAAGAGGCAGAACGTCGACAATGATGCACTTGGCCGAAAAGTGCGTATGCATTTTTTCCTGAATATATTCAGGAAAAAACGCATACGCCCTTTTTGGCCAACCAAGCAAGCCTGTAAAGGAAATGTGCACAACAATGAAGTCTCACTGCCCCCCGGGCAAGAGGGCCATCTGAAAAAAGTGTAAAATCCAGAAAGGTAGGACAGGATATGGAGAACAGGGAGCCTTGTTATGCTGATTGGCAGGATGTAAATTGCCAACAACCACCCTGGAGAAGTGTATGGTGTTTCCTGAAACACGTAAGAAATAAAGCAACACAGCCTATGGCAATTGCACTTATGGTCCTATTCCTTAGGGAAATTAAAATCAAAAACAGAGAGCCACCCCAAATTTGGGACGGCTGTGTTCCCAAGAAGCTCGTCTACAGTACCAGGTAAATATCCCAGAAAGCAAAAAATGGATAAAGAAGTTGTGGCACGTACGTACAATGCAATATCACTCAGCAATGAAATCTGTGTCATCAGGCCCGTAGCGGCATAGTG
The DNA here is from genome assembly GCF_963924675.1 of Phocoena phocoena. Classification (NCBI taxonomy): domain Eukaryota; kingdom Metazoa; phylum Chordata; class Mammalia; order Artiodactyla; family Phocoenidae; genus Phocoena; species Phocoena phocoena. The sequence continues at coordinate 28,539 of NW_027077745.1, forward strand.
AGTGGATGCAGGTACGGTGATTCTACGTGAACTACGTCACACAGAAAAAGAAACATCATAAGATATCACTAATACACGGAATGTAAACTTGACTACACATGAACTGAATTACAAAACAGAACAGGGTCTCAAATTTAGAAAACCAACTAGTGCTTGCTTATGGGGAAAGGTGCCTTGGGGTGCTGCATAAAACCAGAGACTGAAATTAGCACAGATAACATTCCATAAGCCAAATATGTAATAGACAAGACCTACACCTTGCTCAACGAAATGGACTCAACACCACATATTCAACGCCTAGGAATATACCTGACTAGGAAGAATCTTAAAACCCATGGATATATATGTCTCCGTAAGAGAATCAAGCATGTGTACAGCGGCCGAAACGCAGCAGTGAAAATCCGATAAATCCCATTATCAAAATAAATTTCGAAAACAAAACACAAAGACAGTGAAATAGAGAGCAATTCTTAACTAATTCACTCAGGGCACGTGATGCAACCGGGATTGACCACATCTACACCCAGAGCTGGTTGAGACATAAGGCTGGACACTTCAGGCTGATAGCATTGGTGAGTTTCGGTGAGCAATTGCAGACCCTTTGAAGTCATACTGCATGGTACCTATTCCATGGGTCCCAACTCTTCAGGTTCAAGGGATTCTTCCTCCAGCTAAAACATGCATGGGAACCCCACAGTATGGTCCACCGTGTGATTGGGAAACGATTTAAAATGCATCTCAGTTTTCGTATCCTGGTCCTCGGGTTCACCATTCCAGATGCTTTACTAACACTCTCCCCGCTTGGAGAGTCAGTGCCTTTAACCTCCTGTTTCGCACAGCTTGCAATTTCTGTGCAAGATGAAGAGGAATAGGGAGAACCAATGAGAGACTAGCTGTAGGTATCTGCACGGGCAAATGTAACGCTCATGCCCACCAGGAAGAGGAATTAAACAAAGGCTCAGTGTGCCCTGCTGGAAACAGATTAGGGCCTGAAGCAATCCTGCGGTTTTGTGCCCAGCTCACAAGAAAGCGAGTTGAAGAAAGGAGCTCAGGGGCACTGTACTTCACAAACCTGCAGAGTTATAAATGACAGCTATCCTCCAAAAATATATTGAAGTAAGCCTGCGAAGGGGACTTGAAAGCGGGGCTGAATTTCAGGAAAACGATTGCAGGGGGTAGACTGGAATTGCCCTGAAAGCATAGGAAAAGAGGCACAACGTCGACAATGATGCACTTGGCCAAAAAGTGCGTATGCGTTTTTTCCTGAATATATTCAGGAAAAAACGCATACGCCCTTTTTGGCCAACCAAGCAAGCCTGTAAAGGAAATCTGCACTACAATGAAATCTCACTGCCCCCCCGGGCAAAAGGGACATCTGAAAAAGTGTAAAATCCAGAAAGGTAGGACAGGATATGGAGAACAGGGAGCCTTGTTATGCTGATTGGCAGGATGTAAATTGCCAGCAGTCACCCTGGAGAAGTGTATGGTGTTTCCTGAAACACGTAAGAAACAAAGCAACACAGCCTATGGCACTTCCACTTATGGTCCTATAGCTTACAGAAATTAAAATCAAAAACAGACAGCCACCCCAATATTTGGGACGGCTGTGTTCACAAGAAGCTCGTCTACAGTACCAGGTAAATATCCCAGAAAGCAAAAAATGGATAAAGAAGTTGTGGCACGTACGTACAATGCAATATCACTCAGCAATGAAATCTGTGTCATCAGGCCCGTAGCGGCATAGTGAGTGGATGCAGGTACGGTGATTCTACGTGAACTACGTCACACAGAAAAAGAAACATCATAAGATATCACTAATACACGGAATGTAAACTTGACTACACATGAACTGAATTACAAAAAAGAACAGGGTCTCAAATTTAGAAAACCAACTAGTGCTTGCTTATGGGGAAAGGTGCCTTGGGGTGCTGCATAAAACCAGAGACTGAAATTAGCACAGATAACTTTCCATAAGCCAAATATGTAATAGACAAGACCTACTCCTTGCTCAACGAAATGGACCCAACACCACATATTCAACGCCTAGGAATATACCTGACTAGGAAGAATCTTAAAACCCATGGATATATATGTCTCCGTAAGAGAATCAAGCGTGTGTACAGCGGCCGAAACGCAGCAGTGAAAATCCGATAAATCCCATTATCAAAATAAATTTCGAAAACAAAACACAAAGACAGTGAAATAGAGAGCAATTCTTAAATAATTCACTCAGGGCATGTGATGCAAGCGGGATTGACCACATCTACACCCAGAGCTGGTTGAGACATAAGGCTGGACACTTCAGGCTGATAGCACTGGTGAGTTTCGGTGAGCAAATGCAGACCCTTTTAAGTCATACTGCATGGTACCCATTCCATGGGTCCCAACTCTCCAGGTTCAAGGCATTCTACCTCCAGCTAAAACATGCATGGGAAACCCAGAGTATCGTCCACCGTGTGATTGGGAAACGATTTAAAATGGATCTCAGTTTTCGTATCCTGGTCCTCGGGTTCACCATTCCAGATGCTTTACTAACACTCTCCCCGCTTGGAGAGTCAGTGCCTTTAACCTCCTGTTTGGCACAGCTTGCCATTTCTGTGCAAGATGAACAGGAATAGGGAGAACCAATGACAGACTAGCTGTAGGTATCTGCACGGGCAAATGTAACGCTCATTGCCCAACAGGAAGAGGAATTAAACAAAGGCTCAGTGTGCCCTGCTGGAAACAGATTAGGGCCTGAAGCAATCCTGCGGTTTTGTGCCCAGCTCACAAGAAATCGAGTTGAAGAAAGGAGCTCAGGGGCACTGTACTTCACAAACCTGCAGAGTTATAAATGACAGCTATCCTCCAAAAATATATTGAAGTAAGCCTGCGAAGGGGACTTGAAAACGGGGCTGAATTTCAGGAAAACGATTGCAGGGGGTAGACTGGAATTGCCCTGAAAGCATAGGAAAAGAGGCACAACGTCGACAATGATGCACTTGGCCAAAAAGGGCGTATGCGTTTTTTCCTGAATATATTTAGGAAAAAACGCATACGCCCTTTTTGGCCAACCAAGCAAGCCTGTAAAGGAAATCTGCACTACAATGAAATCTCACTGCCCCCCCGGGCAAAAGGGCCATCTGAAAAAAGTGTAAAATCCAGAAAGGTAGGACAGGATATGGAGAACAGGGAGCCTTGTTATGCTGATTGGCAGGATGTAAATTGCCAGCAGCCACCCTGGAGAAGTGTATGGTGTTTCCTGAAACACATAAGAAACAAAGCAACACAGCCTATGGCACTTCCACTTATGGTCCTATAGCTTACGGAAATTAAAATCAAAAACAGACAGCCACCCCAATATTTGGGACGGCTGTGTTCACAAGAAGCTCGTCTACAGTATCAGGTAAATATCCCAGAAAGCAAAAAATGGATAAAGAAGTTGTGGCACGTACGTGCAATGCAATATCACTCAGCAATGAAATCTTTGTCATCAGGCCCATAGCGGCATAGTAAGTGGATGCAGGTACGGTGATTCTACGTGAACTACGTCACACAGAAAAAGAAACATCATAAGATATCACTAATACACGGAATGTAAACTTGACTACACATGAACTGAATTACAAAACAGAACAGGTTCTCAAATTTAGAAAACCAACTAGTGCTTGCTTATGGGGAAAGGTGCGTTGGGGTGCTGCATAAAACTAGAGACTGAAATTAGCACAGATAACATTCCATAAGCCAAATATGTAATAGACAAGACCTACTCCTTGCTCAACGAAATGGACTCAACACCACATATTCAACGCCTAGGAATATACCTGACTAGGAAGAATCTTAAAACCCATGGATATATATGTCTCCGTAAGAGAATCAAGCGTGTGTACAGCGGCGGAAATGCAGCAGTGAAAATCCGATAAATCCCATTATCAAAATAAATTTCGAAAACAAAACACAAAGACAGTGAAATAGAGAGCAATTCTTAAATAATTCACTCAGGGCATGTCATGCAACCGGGATTGACCACATCTACAACCAGAGCTGGTTGAGACATAAGGCTGGACACTTCAGGCTGATAGCACTGGTGAGTTTCAGTGAGCAAATGCAGACCCTTTGAAGTCATACTGCATGGTACCCATTCCATGGGTCCCAAATCTCCAGGTTCAAGGCATTCTTCATCCAGCTAAAACATGCATGGGAAACCCAGAGTATCGTCCACCGTGTGATTGGGAAACGATTTAAAATGCATCTCAGTTTTCGTATCCTCGTCCTCGGGTTCACCATTCCAGATGCTTTACTAACACTCTCCCCGCTTGGAGAGTCAGTGCCTTTAACCTCCTGTTTGGCACAGCTTGCCATTTCTGTGCAAGATGAACAGGAATAGGGAGAACCAATGAGAGACTAGCTGTAGGTGTCTGCACGGGCAAATGTGACGCTCATTGCCCACCAGGAAGAGGAATTAAACAAAGGCTCAGTGTGCCCTGCTGGAAACAGATTAGGGCCTGAAGCAATCCTGCGGTTTTGTGCCCAGCTCACAAGAAAGCGAGTAGAAGAAAGGAGCTCAGGGGCACTGTACTTCACAAACCTGCAGAGTTATAAATGACAGCTATCCTCCAAAAATATATTGAACTAAGCCTGCGAAGGGGAATTGAAAGCGGGGCTGAATTTCAGGAAAACGATTGCAGGGGGTAGACTGGAATTGCCCTGAAAGCATAGGAAAAGAGGCACAACGTCGACAATGATGCACTTGGCCAAATAGGGCGTATGCGTTTTTTCCTGAATATATTCAGGAAAAAACGCATATGCCCTTTTTGGCCAACCAAGCAAGCCTGTAAAGGAAATCTGCACTACAATGAAATCTCACTGCCCCCCCGGGCAAAAGGGCCATCTGAAAAAAGTGTAAAATCCAGAAAGGTAGGACAGGATATGGAGAACAGGGAGCCTTGTTATGCTGATTGGCAGGATGTAAATTGCCAGCAGCCACCCTGGAGAAGTGTATGGTGTTTCCTGAAACACGTAAGAAACAAAGCAACACAGCCTATGGCACTTCCACTTATGGTCCTATAGCTTACAGAAATTAAAATCAAAAACAGACAGCCACCCCAATATTTGGGACGGCTGTGTTCACAAGAAGCTCGTCTACAGTATCAGGTAAATATCCCAGAAAGCAAAAAATGGATAAAGAAGTTGTGGCACGTACGTGCAATGCAATATCACTCAGCAATGAAATCTGTGTCATCAGGCCCGTAGCGGCATAGTGAGTGGATGCAGGTACGGTGATTCTACGTGAACTACGTCACACAGAAAAAGAAACATCATAAGATATCACTAATACACGGAATGTAAACTTGACTACACATGAACTGAATTACAAAACAGAACAGGGTCTCAAATTTAGAAAACCAACTAGTGCTGGCTTATGGGGAAAGGTGCGCTGGGGTGCTGCATAAAACCAGAGACTGAAATTAGCACAGATAACATTCCATAAGCCAAATATGTAATAGACAAGACCTACTCCTTGCTCAACGAAATGGACTCAACACCACATATTCAACGCCTAGGAATATACCTGACTAGGAAGAATCTTAAAACCCATGGATATATATGTCTCCGTAAGAGAATCAAGCGTTTGTACAGCGGCGGAAATGCAGCAGTGAAAATCCGATAAATCCCATTATCAAAATAAATTTCGAAAACAAAACACAAAGACAGTGAAATAGAGAGCAATTCTTAAATAATTCACTCAGGGCATGTGATGCAACCGGGATTGACCACATCTACACCCAGAGCTGGTTGAGACATAAGGCTGGACACTTCAGGCTGATAGCACTGGTGAGTTTCAGTGAGCAAATGCAGACCCTTTGAAGTCATACTGCATGGTACCCATTCCATGTGTCCCAACTCTCCAGGTTCAAGGCATTCTTCCTCCAGCTAAAACATGCATGTGAAACCCAGAGTATCGTCCACCGTGTGATTGGGAAACGATTTAAAATGCATCTCAGTTTTCGTTTCCTGGTCCTCGGGTTCACCATTCCAGATGCTTTACTAACACTCTCGCCGCTTGGAGAGTCAGTGCCTTTAACCTCCTGTTTGGCACAGCTTGCCATTTCTGTGCAAGATGAACAGGAATAGGGAGAACCAATGAGAGACTAGCTGTAGGTGTCTGCACGGGCAAATGTAACGCTCATTGCCCACCAGGAAGAGGAATTAAACAAAGGCTCAGTTTGCCCTGCTGGAAACAGATTAGGGCCTGAAGCAATCCTGCGGTTTTGTGCCCAGCTCACAAGAAAGCGAGTTGAAGAAAGGAGCTCAGGGGCACTGTACTTCACAAACCTGCAGAGTTATAAATGACAGCTATCCTCCAAAAATATATTGAAGTAAGCCTGCGAAGGGGAATTGAAAGCGGGGCTGAATTTCAGGAAAACGATTGCAGGGGGTAGACTGGAATTGCCCTGAAAGCATAGGAAAAGAGGCACAACGTCGACAATGATGCACTTGGCCAAAAAGGGCGTATGCGTTTTTTCCTGAATATATTTAGGAAAAAACGCATACGCCCTTTTTGGCCAACCAAGCAAGCCTGTAAAGGAAATCTGCACTACAATGAAATCTCACTGCCCCCCCGGGCAAAAGGGCCATCTAAAAAATGTGTAAAATCCAGAAAGGTAGGACAGGATATGGAGAACAGGGAGCCTTGTTATGCTGATTGGCAGGATGTAAATTGCCAGCAGCCACCCTGGAGAAGTGTATGGTGTTTCCTGAAACACGTAAGAAACAAAGCAACACAGCCTATGGCACTTCCACTTATGGTCCTATAGCTTACGGAAATTAAAATCAAAAACAGACAGCCACCCCAATATTTGGGACGACTGTGTTCACAAGAAGCTCGTCTACAGTATCAGGTAAATATCCCAGAAAGCAAAAAATGGATAAAGAAGTTGTGGCACGTACGTGCAATGCAATATCACTCAGCAATGAAATCTGTGTCATCAGGCCCGTAGCGGCATAGTGAGTGGATGCAGGTACGGTGATTCTACGTGAACTACGTCACACAGAAAAAGAAACATCATAAGATATCACTAATACACGGAATGTAAACTTGACTACACATGAACTGAATTACAAAAAAGAACAGGGTCTCAAATTTAGAAAACCAACTAGTGCTTGCTTATGGGGAAAGGTGCCTTGGGGTGCTGCATAAAACCAGAGACTGAAATTAGCACAGATAACTTTCCATAAGCCAAATATGTAATAGACAAGACCTACTCCTTGCTCAACGAAATGGACTCAACACCACATATTCATCGCCTAGGAATATACCTGACTAAGAAGAATCTTAAAACCCATGGATATATATGTCTCAGTAAGAGAATCAAGCGTGTGTACAGCGGCGGAAACGCAGCAGTGAAAATCCGATAAATCCCATTATCAAAATAAATTTCGAAAACAAAACACAAAGACAGTGAAATAGAGAGCAATTCTTAAATAATTCACTCAGGGCATGTGATGCAACCGGGATTGACCACATCTACACCCAGATCTGGTTGTGACATAAGGCTGGACACTTCAGGCTGATAGCACTGGTGAGTTTCGGTGAGCAAATGCAGACCCTTTGAAGTCATACTGCATGGTACCCATTCCATGGGTCCCAACTCTCCAGGTTCAAGGCATTCTTCCTCCAGCTAAAACATGCATGGGAAACCCAGAGTATCGTCCACCGTGTGATTGGGAAACGATTTAAAATGCATCTCAGTTTTCGTATCCTGGTCCTCGGGTTCACCATTCCAGATGCTTTACTAACACTCTCCCCACTTGGAGAGTCAGTGCCTTTAACCTCCTGTTTGGCACAGCTTGCCATTTCTGTGCAAGATGAACAGGAATAGGGAGAACCAATGAGAGACTAGCTGTAGGTGTCTGCACGGGCAAATGTGACGCTCATTGCCCACCAGGAAGAGGAATTAAACAAAGGCTCAGTGTGCCCTGCTGGAAACAGATTAGGGCCTGAAGCAATCCTGCGGTTTTGTGCCCAGCTCACAAGAAAGCGAGTAGAAGAAAGGAGCTCAGGGGCACTGTACTTCACAAACCTGCAGAGTTATAAATGACAGGTATCCTCCAAAAATATATTGAAGTAAGTCTGCGAAGGGGACTTGAAAGCGGGGCTGAATTTCAGGAAAACGATTGCAGGGGGTAGACTGGAATTGCCCTGAAAGCATAGGAAAAGAGGCACAACGTCGACAATGTTGCACTTGGCCAAAAAGGGCGTATGCGTTTTTTCCTGAAAATATTCAGGAAAAAACGCATACGCCCTTTTTGGCCAACCAAGCAAGCCTGTAAAGGAAATCTGCACTACAATGAAATCTCACTGCCCCCCCGGGCAAAAGGGCCATCTGAAAAAAGTGTAAAATCCAGAAAGGTAGGACAGGATATGGAGAACAGGGAGCCTTGTTATGCTGATTGGCAGGATGTAAATTGCCAGCAGCCACCCTGGAGAAGTGTATGGTGTTTCCTGAAACACGTAAGAAACAAAGCAACACAGCCTATGGCACTTCCACTTATGGTCCTAGAGCTTACGGAAATTAAAATCAAAAACAGACAGCCACCCCAATATTTGGGACGGCTGTGTTCACAAGAAGCTCGTCTACAGTATCAGGTAAATATCCCAGAAAGCAAAAAATGGATAAAGAAGTTGTGGCACGTACGTGCAATGCAATATCACTCAGCAATGAAATCTTTGTCATCAGGCCCGTAGCGGCATAGTAAGTGGATGCAGGTACGGTGATTCTACGTGAACTACGTCACACAGAAAAAGAAACATCATAACATATCACTAATACACGGAATGTAAACTTGACTACACATGAACTGAATTACAAATCAGAACAGGGTCTCAAATTTAGAAAACCAACTAGTGCTTGCTTATGGGGAAAGGTGCGTTGGGGTTCTGCATAAAACCAGAGACTGAAATTAGCACAGATAACATTCCATAAGCCAAATATGTAATAGACAAGACCTACTCCTTGCTCAACGAAAGGGACTCAACACCACATAATCAACGCCTAGGAATATACCTGACTAGGAAGAATCTTAAAACCCATGGATATATATGTCTCCGTAAGAGAATCAAGCGTGTGTACAGCGGCCGAAACACAGCAGTGAAAATCCGATAAATCCCATTATCAAAATAAATTTCGAAAACAAAACACAAAGACAGTGAAATAGAGAGCAATTCTTAAATAATTCACTCAGAGCATGTGATGCAACCGGGATTGACCACATCTACTCCCAGAGCTGGTTGAGACATAAGGCTGGACACTTCAGGCTGATAGCATTGGTGAGTTTCGGTGAGCAAATGCAGACCCTATGAAGTCATACTGCATGGTACCCATTCCATGGTTCCCAACCTTACAGGTTCAAGGGATTCTTCCTCCAGCTAAAACATGCATGGGAAACCCAGAGTATCGTCCACCGTGTGATTGGGAAACGATTTAAAATGCATCTCAGTTTTCGTATCCTGGTCCTCGGGTTCACCATTCCAGATGCTTTACTAACACTCTCCCCGCTTGGAGAGTCAGTGCCTTTAACCTCCTCTTTGGCACAGCTTGCAATTTCTGTGCAAGATGAACAGGAATAGGGAGAACCAATGAGAGACTAGCTGTAGGTGTCTGCACGGGCAAATGTAACGCTCATTGCCCACCAGGAAGAGGAATTAAACAAAGGCACAGTGTGCCCTGCTGGATACAGATTAGGGCCTGAAGCAATCCTGCGGTTTTGTGTCCAGCTCACAAGAAAGCGAGTTGAAGAAAGGAGCTCAGGGGCACTGTAATTCACAAACCTGCAGAGTTATAAATGACAGCTATCTTCCAAAAATATATTGAAGTAAGCCTGCGAAGGGGACTTGAAAGCGGGGCAGAATTTCAGGAAAACGATTGCAGGGGGTAGACTGGAATTGCCCTGAAAGCATAGTAAAAGAGGCACAACGTCGACAATGATGCACTTGGCGAAAAAGAGCGTATGCGTTTTTTCCTGAATATATTCAGGAAAAAACGCATACGCCCTTTTTGGCCAACCAAGCAAGCCTGTAAAGGAAATCTGCACTACAATGAAATCTCACTGCTCCCCCGGGCAAAAGGGCCATCGGAAAAAAGTGTAAAATCCAGAAAGGTAGGACAGGATATGGAGAACAGGGAGCCTTGTTATGCTGATTGGCAGGATGTAAATTGTGAACAGCCACCCTGGAGAAGTGTATGGTGTTTCCTGAAACACGTAAGAAATAAAGCAACACAGCCTATGGCAATTGCAATTATGGTCCTATTGCTTAGGGAAATTAAAATCAAAAACGGAGAGCCACCCCAAAGTTTGGGACGGCTGTGTTCCCAAGAAGCTCGTCAACAGTACCAGGTAAATATCCCAGAAAGCAAAAAATGGATAAAGAAGTTGTGGCACGTACGTGCAATGCAATATCACTCAGCAATGAAATCTGTGTCATCAGGCCCGTAGCGGCATACTGAGTGGATGCAGGTACGGTGATTCTACGTGAACTACGTCACACAGAAAAAGAAACATCATAAGATATCACTAATACACGGAATGTAAACTTGACTACACATGAACTGAATAACAAAACAGAACAGGGTCACAAATTTAGAAAACCAACTAGTGCTTGCTTATGGGGAAAGGTGCCTTGGGGTGCTGCATAAAACCAGAGACTGAAATTAGCACAGATAACATTCCATAAGCCAAATATGTAATAGACAAGACCTACTCCTTGCTCAACGAAATGGACTCAACACCACATATTCAACGCCTAGGAATATACCTGACTAGGAAAAATCTTAAAACCCATGGATTTATATGTCTCCGTAAGAGAATCAAGCGTGTGTACAGCGGCATAAACGCAGCAGTGAAAATCCGATAAATCCCATTATCAAAATAAATTTCGAAAACAAAACACAAAGACAGTGAAATAGAGAGCAATTCTTAAATAATTCACTTAGGGCATGTGATGCAACCAGGATTGACCACATCTACACCCAGAGCTGGTTGAGACATAAGGCTGGACACTTCAGGCTGATAGCATTGGTGAGTTTTGGTGAGCAAATGCAGTCCCTTTGAAGTCATACTGCACGGTACCCAATCCATGGGTCCCAACTCTCCAGGTTCAAGGCATTCTTCCTCCAGCTAAAACATGCATGGGAAACCCAGAGTATCGTCCACCGTGTGATTGGGAAACGATTTAAAATGCATCTCAGTTTTCGTATCCTGGTCCTCGGGTTCACCATTCCAGATGCTTTACTAACACTCTCCCCGCTTGGAGAGTCAGTGCCTTTAACCTCCTGTTTGGCACAGCTTGCTATTTCTGTGCAAGATGAACAGGAATAGGGAGAACCAATGAGAGACTAGCTGTAGGTGTCTGCACGGGCAAATGTAATGCTCATTTCCCACCAGGAAGAAGAATTAACCAAAGGCTCAGCGTGCCCTGCCGG